>NC_091821.1:152163570-152176070 GCF_038994185.2 Dermacentor albipictus
TTGCTTAATCATCTGAAGCAATAGGTCACAATTATTTCTTGCTTGTGCAGTGCTGCTGTTCTTACAATGAATAAGTGAATGTTGTGGTCGTTCATTTACGTCTAATCAGCTTACTGCTGATTACTACAAAAACTCGGTGAATAGTCGCACAGAAGTGTCCCTTCGTGTTGCGTACTGAAACACATCGAGTTTCATCAATTCAAATATTTTTGCTTATCTCAACTGCATTGCTTCGTGTACCAAAGAAGCGCTTACCTTCACTATGTAGTCCTGTGCCTTCAGAACCAATGGCTTGCCTCCAATATTTATTGTAAAATCGGGGAGATCATCTGCTGTTCTGCAGTCAACCTGGTTCTAAAGAAGGAAAAATAAAAATACCTTTTGTATTATACAATATTATTACAAATATTATTCGTCACCAAATTACAATCTTTGCCATAACGTTCATTTTTCAAGGTCTACACTCTACAGTGATTGGGTTGTACAAGGACGGCAGAGCAGAAAAAAGTGTTCTGTTCATCGAGATGTTTGCAGAGTAATACGCACGAAGGCCTTAGGACTTTCATCGTGCATAGTTTTGCTACTTTCAGCATTGTAAGAATAGTTATCATCGATATCATGGAGCGCTTTCCGAAGAACGCGCACAATGTCCGCTGCGACTAATCATTTACATATACGGAGGTTAACCGGGCGCAGCCCGGTCATCCGCCGTATATTTTCTTTATCACTTCTCCCTCTGGCTAAGTAGCAAGTGAGCAGCAATCATGGCTGATGAGCAAAGCATACCATATCAATCGTATAGGGCGTCGCACCTAGAATCTTCATAAGTTTCCTGACGTCATCCGTGGGCCCGGTAATCGTCGAGCAGCCTGTATCAACCATGACTTGACAGCCTCCATCACATAAATCAGTGTCCCCAATAGTTATGCTGGCAAAGAAGACAAAACCAAACACGTGTTTTGATAATAATATATGTTTACAATGCAGTACGTTATAAGTTGTTTCATGAAATACAAGCATTCTAAGTGTCTATTCTTTGTTAAAAAATTGACAGCGCACTCCGCACTGCTTCTTTCGCATGAATGACAGCGAAATTAATCACACACAAGCATATAACACGTGTAAGAACATTTCAAGATCCACTTTGGAATGTTATCCTTGCTGCCGAGATTATATCAATCGAACTACTTTCGCTCATTTTAAGCAGCATTATTTGGAAACATTTGGCATTAACGCGTATCTGAAATTTTAACGGCAATTAACGAAGGCTGGCAGAAAAAGTATGATATGGGAGAGCTGATATAAGGTGCCACAGCAAGAAAAAAAGCGCGAACGAGACAGGGGTGTAAAGAAGCGTGTGAAAGTGCTCTGCTTAGCTACTCTTTTTTTATGAAACAGCGCCCGTATTCACAAAACGTTCTTACGCTAAAAGCGTTCGTTCCAGCCAATAGTTATGTAGGACATAATATTAGCGAAGGCGATCAGCCACTGAAAAATAGCATTTCCGTACGAAAAGCTTTGTGAATTCGGCTCCACTTCTCTTTTTCCGTGACGACAACATAACAAGGCGAAAATATACGTTATTAACGGGCTATTCACAAAACCTCGTTCGCGAGAGCTCCTCTCATGTCATCTTATGGCTGTGTAGGCGAGAATTAAAACTTTGTAGTGACATACAAATGTTTGGGAGCAGCAACAGCGTAATTCGCTGGAAACAGAAAAAAAAAAGAGTTTAGAAGAAAAGTGTTTTTCCCTGACAGTTGGGGAACGATCAAGTCTTACTGAAAGCCCCCCCCCCTCCCAAAAAAAAAAAAGTATACAGGAACTACGTGGGCAAAGTAACACGCCACAGGTGTTCACATTTCAAATCGATTGTCGGTCGTTGGCAGTGTACC
Organism: Dermacentor albipictus; assembly: GCF_038994185.2. Classification (NCBI taxonomy): domain Eukaryota; kingdom Metazoa; phylum Arthropoda; class Arachnida; order Ixodida; family Ixodidae; genus Dermacentor; species Dermacentor albipictus. The sequence continues at coordinate 152,165,466 of NC_091821.1, forward strand.
TGTCAGCCGAAACCTGCCAGTAGCCCTTTTTGAAAACGGGAACGTAGAATAGCTCTCCTGAGTAATGGTCAGCATCGATGCCTCCGAAGTAGACTTCTCCGCCGTCAGCACCGGTGGCGCCTCGGTTTAGGTACACAGAAAACAGGGGGCGGCGCACGACGCCCTGGGCTACCATATTGTCGAAGACCGGCATGGCGCCAAACACAGAGTAGGCCGGGTAGGCAAGCCCCAGGATGCCATCGAACTGGGCGGCAGCAAAGGCCCGGTCCTGGCTGTTCTCCACCTGCACAAAGCTCTGGTTGCGCACCGGGCACTCCCCGATGGCCACCACGTCGACCCCTATGTTGCCCGCCACTGGCCCGCTGCCGTAGCCCAGTCGCACTCGAGTTCCGTTGAGCGCGTAGGTGCTTGACCTGGACGCGTCGTACCGGTGGTGCAGCGCTGCAAAGAAAGGCAGTCTGACCATGGGCTTTGTACGCTTTCTTTTTTTCTATGTTTAGACGGGGGCAAGGGGCGTCCATGGGGCGAAGCCAGATTCTAAGCATGTGTACGTCAAGAGAAGGGTAAATTGAACTTGTTTCCTACGAGAAAAGAGAATTCAATCGGCCTCGCCATTCTACTTGGAACACCCTCTACAGCTCTAATTTCGCAATTTCAGCTTTAGTCGCATTTAGTCAGTTTTCAGGAGCTTGGAAAGGTTAAAAAAATAAGGTACAGAAAAAATGCATCTCGAAAGTTTCCTGCCGGTATGTGGCGTCATTTCCAACCGAAACAGGGCAAAACGTGTACTTCGGACATTTTGGCTGCGCGATCTCAAAGATACAGTAATAGTGAAGACATGGCCGAGACTGCGCAGGGTTGCATTCTCACTGGCTCGCTGCTTCACCGAAAACACAAATTTAGTCCCATGTTCTTGAGTGAGAGTTGATATCATTGTTACGTTCTGTGTATATCAAGTGCAGTTTCATTCGTCGGCCTTCGCTGTAGATTGCAGCGCGGAGACATAGACAGCAAAATGCAGTGCGGTTTTGTAGAAGCTTGTTCAGAATTATTACGTTTTTTCAACGTATACGTGTCATTCACCGTTACAGACTGACTGCTTCCATGCGCCGCACGAGCATCAGCTAGGCTAACATTAGTCGAAACAAATTGCACAATGCTCTTATCACGGTTTAGTTTCTACAAACTTAAGGACTGAGGGAAGGCACATAATTTATATATTTCAGACATCCTCTGCTCTTCATAACTTGGAGTAAAATCCGGTACTATTATTTCTAAATCCTTCTTCCGTCAGATATTCTCAAATTTCACAAGAACTGCCTTTTGAAGTGGCAAACAATTCAGGCTTAAGCCATTGTAGGCAAAGTAGCATTGCTGTCAAGCGAAAAACAACATGCTTGGATATTAGCCTACGCGAACATCAGCCTGATCGGCTATGAAGGCGTAACAATAGGAACACGTGTGTGCGTGTGCGTGCGTGTGCGTGCGTGTGTGAGCGTGATTTTGTGTGTGTTCGCGTGTGCGCGTGTGCGTGTGTGTGCGTTTGCGTGTGCGTGTGTGTGTGTGTGTGTGTGTGTGTGTGTGTGTGTGTGTGCGTGAGTGTATGTGCGTGCGTGAGTGTGTGTGCGTCCATGTGTGTGTGTGCGCGTCCGTGTGTGTGTGCGTGTGTGTGTGTGTGCATGGGCGTGCGTGTGTGTGTGCGTGCACGTGCGTGCGTGTGTGTGTGTGTGTGTGTGTGTGTGTGTGTGTGTGTGTGTGTGTGTGTGTGTGTGTGTGTGTGTGTTTGGACACTTGTGGGGCATTCTTCTTGAGAAATGCTCCCTCTTTAAATAATTTTTTTTCATTTTCGTTAGGTACGTATACCTGTGCTCATTTCACGCTTTTTATCACCTATTATTTCTTTATGTTTCTTTCTGCATCAATATATTCGAAATTGGGTCATGACGGTGGCGAAGATGAGAACTCCGCTATAGATGTGCTTTTCTGCTCCAAACCTTTGACCATTCAAAATGTACGCTTCTTGATGCCTACTACCAAGACTAATACGGGGCTCGACAGGCGCAAACGCCAGGAAGTTCTTTACAAGGTTAGTACCCCATGTAGTTAAATAATAACAACAGTCGTCATGCTTACTACAGTGTGCTCGGAAAGCTGTACCGTCGATCACATCTCATTTTAGAACATTCAAACATTGTTTTTGTTTTTATAGAATCAGTCAAAATACCATCGAAGAAAAAAGACAGCCCCGTCGCATCCCTCTGCGAATATATTTGCATTGTGAATATATCCTTCGCTGAAAAATTATTTATTTGCAACTTCTCTTCAGTAGCATCATGGTTTTAATAACTGATTTTTCTGGCACTAGATTTCTGGCATGCACTGGCCGCATTCCTGAATAATCTCCAAATTTTGTTTACACAGCCCAGCTCAAGTTTATGCTACTCGAGGCTGGCTTTTGGGTGTCTTTCGGTCCGTATTAAGTGAGCGACGTCAATCAGATTTGCGACGTCTGCGTTGCGCGAAGCAGAAAGGTCACGCACTCCAAATAAGCGCTTGGCGGGGTCTCTGTATAAAGAGAAGCAATGAGAAGCATAAAAACGGCATTGAAAAAAATTGAGATGTGTAACATGAGGACTACGGAGAGAAATACGAGAGAAAATGAGAATGTTAATTTTACGCCTGTGTGTGTCACCTCTACTCCTTATCTGTAGTTCCGGCGTTCTTTTCTGCACAGTCGACAATCACCAAGAAGCCATAATTCACCAACGTCGAGCCTTTCGGGGCCCACGCCGTGCTCTTCACGTCACGTATATTTATTCTTCCAGAAAATGTTCTTCCACGCCATCAACCACCACGCATGTACTCACGAGCTGCTCAGGAAGCAGTGGCAGTGTCAGATTAACGCTGTGCCGCACCTTGTCGCTGCACAAGCGCGAAAAGCAGAAGCAAAGCATCTTACTGCAGTAGTGGTCCCCATCGGAGCAGTTGCTGGCCGGAACCCAGAGATCCGAAGAGCCGGTGTCGAAGAGAATGCGGAAACGTTGTGGCGGGGTGCCAATTGTGATGTCACCGTAGTATTGCGCCTGCGTCATGATAATTCAAATTGCATTCGAAATCTGACGCTAGAAACCCGTTTAGGCCGCACGCCGACCATTGCCGGCGGATTTCCGTTGTGGCATCCTCCCTCTAGACTAAGAGGCCAATAGGTGAGGAAGGGCTGTATTGGAAACCACCAGATTAATTCTTCAATCTCCTCGGGAAATTCTCTTATGGACGATAAACACGCGGTAAAAGGTGGTGAAATAAATAACAAGAAAGAAGAAGTGAAATCGGAAATAGTCACTAGCACTCAGCGACAGGTTCGTAGCGGGAAACACGCATGATATAAACATATTTTGGTCGTCAGTTGGAAGTATACGATGGGCAGAAACAGAAACTTCTGAATTGAATTGATTGGGCGAATACGCCAGAAAAAAAGGGAGGTTCGAGTGTTGAATCAAATACCAAATATTCTGCTGCTCCTAAGAATAGAAAGTGAGAACAGAGAACAAATGGAAAAGGCGAAAGGCCAAGCAAGGAGAATTACTTTCTTTTGGAGGCGTAATGCAGTTTACAAGTGAAGGAAAATGCAATTGCGCAAGGCTCAGCAGAGTATAACCTTAAAAAAAGGAGTGGGTCACCATACTTTGCGTGAATATGACAATCTTAATGATTGTCAGTTCACTCAAAGTTAAGAGAAAGCAGTTGAGAGTAGCCACAACATACCTTTATTTGGGTTTCTGATGCTGTTGTTGTTGTTGTTGTTGTTGTTGTTGTTGTTGTTGTTGTTGTTGTTGTTGTTGTTGTTGTTGTTGTTGTTGTTGTTGTTGTTGTTGTTGTTGTTGTTGTTGTTCTTGCTGTTGTTTTGTCTCCACGCCAGTATTCTATTCCTACATGTGTGAGTGTTTCATCAATAAAACTCGGTTGTTAGTTCAGCGCGCGAGGCACCAGTTGTGCGCGGCAGTTTACGTTAATTTTCTAATTTTTATTTTTTAGTTCATTTTAATTTTATTGTGTAAGTGGCAGTTTAGTTTATTTGTGTAACAGTGAAAAATGTGAGCTTCTCTTTCCTTCTGATCTTGCAGTACCCTATTCCTCCTTCCTCAGTGAAGGGCGGCCAATCGGGCTCATCTTGGCTAACTTTCCTGCATTTTCCTTATGACCTCTCTCTATCTCTCCCTCTTTCTGTCTGGCGGTTACTTCAAGAAGCCAGTTGGTGATTACCACGTACATGGGGCTTTGAATCAGACAACAGGACAGCTTGTTTTCGTTCTCCTTTTTTCACTTATTTTTATTCTTTTCTCTCTCTCTCACCTATCGTATCCATTTGCCCCTCCCCCAGTACAGGGTAGCCAACCGGAGATAATCTCTGGTTAACCTCCCTGTCTTTCCTTTGCCTTTCTCTCTCTCTCTCTGACAGATCCTGCAAATGCTTGTACTATTAGACCATGTTCGACAATATATGCACTAATCGAAATTTTGTTACTACATATATTTAACTCTCAAACTAAATACAAATCGATTACCAAATTACTTCAGTCGTATTCGAGGTCTTGAATACATATGAAGCCATGACCAATAGTCGTAATACACGAAAAATATAATACATATCTCTCATAAGCAGAGATCATTCTTAGCACCGACACGTGATTTCCTTATATTTCATATTGTTATAATGTCTGCAACAAGTACCACCAAAAGAATGTGTTTTCAATCTGTGCCTTGCGCCTTCACACGTGATTGTGTTTGGCCAAATGCGACTGCGGAGAACCTGCATGATTGGGACTACTGGTGCTCTCTGAGGCGTGAGTTGGTCCAACGATCGCTTTTTCCGATCCAGTCTCCATATAGGTCGACGAACCTTTGCTAAACATTGTCTACGAAATATATACGGCGTCAATTTCGATGTCACTCCAATAATATTAATGCGGCTAGCGTGCCAATGCGAAAATACTCGAAATACACTGCGCGAACAAGCACTTCAGATGTTCCTGCTAAATTCACATCTTGGTTTATGGCCCACAGTCGGCTGGTGGCGTAAATTATTGTAGCTTATTATGCATTACGTGTGCCTTAGTATACGAAATTTTGAGCGTGAATTTATTGTTATGTATTCAAAGTCAACTAATAGGTTCAATATTTTGGTATCGGATACGGTAGAACATGCTGCCGGATGCAGAAGTTTCTATATAATGATGATTTCCGTACATTATCATTTCAACATTAACAAATATTTCATGTTACCTTGTTACAGTCTGTTGGATACCGTGATGTCCAATAATGAACATGACTTTGTTCTTAACGGAGACCGTGCCTATCGACTGTGTAAACTGCTGTACTATCTGGACTGCAAAACTTCGCCAACACTTCCTGCTTGGCAACGCGAGCTAAGGGAGCAAAATGCTGTCACGCAATAATACGAAGAACAACACATATATATTGTTCTATGAATAAGCGTTCTATCATACTCCGCAACTTAGCTTTATTGATTATGGCTTTAGTATTATGTATTGTACTGATTAAGCTTATTACGATGCTCTTAAATAATTGCGTTTGTATTCATATGAACGTTTACTTTTGGCGCGAAACTTTATTGGGGCACTCTTTGCTGGTCCCGCTAGGAGGAGACCAAAATTGATGCGCTGATGAGAAAAAGCATTAAACGCATACTGGTAATTCTCACTAACACTAGCGCAGAGCAGCTCCTACAATTAGGGGTTCACAATAGTCTGACGGAGTTAAAGCACAAAGAACAGCACAAATCGTCCGCCTCTCGTCTTCGAAGGCAGGCAGAAGCATATTAATGTCCGCAGGTCTGGTGCCCTTGGCCATCGACGCAAATGTCATCATGCTCTTCCACACCGTTAGGGCGACCTTTCAGGTTATCCCTTTCCCATGGAATGTATACCCCCAATATGATGCGGCTAGACGCAAGGCACGAGCCCGCTCTCTCATTGACTTTATGCACAAAAGCCTGTAATTAGCTACCTATGTAGATGATGCCCGGTATGGCCGCACAGATTCATTTTTAGCTGTTATAGCTAATCCTCACGGGAAAATTCTTAATGCGGCTTCGGTAAGACACACCATGTTAGCGACGGCTGAACAAGCTGCCACCGCGCTAACTATGAACTACCCCTCACGGCCTCACATCTACACTGACCAGAGATCAGCCATACGAGCCTTCCTATCTGGCCTAACATCGAACGAGGCGGCGGCTATAATCAAGCAGAGACCGCCTGACACTTTTTACACTATTGCATGAAATAGTCAAACACTACCAGCTTGGGCGCATGCTGCAGGCAGTCCCCACACCCAAAGCCAACTAGACCTTAATCTTCCACATTGAGAATATTAGAAACGGTGTTTTTCCCTTGGAGAGGAAAATTTAGCCGCTTTGCTCCGGGCATCGACCCACACTGCCCTGAGTGCAGTGAAGAGGTTAGCACACATACTCTGGCATTGTTCTGCGTTAAAAAACGCCTCTTTTAATAAACAAGAGGACTGGAAAAAGACCCTTAAAAGCGGTGATTCTCAGTACCAACGAAGGACTGTACAAAGGGCCTGCGAACGGGCGGAGGACCATGGTCTTCCGGCCTCAACGTGGGAGCGGCCTGCAACTGCGACTTAGTAGTTCCTTTGGACCTTAATAAAGTTTGTTAATTGACTGACTGACTCTTTGCTTGAGCTACCTAGTTGAAAAATAAAAAAACAATTTACATATACCATACAATACGCGCAATATTCGATCAAAAATTTGAATAAAGGCCTTCAGTGATTCAAGTGATTCAAGTGAACGCAAGTGATTAAATTGACGTGCGAATAAATTGATCCGTTTTGACTTATTAAAATGTTTTCTCGCGCTGCAGCTATAGTACACGTGCATTACAAGTAAGCAGAGAGGAAAGCACCACCCAAAACAATAAGGTATTTCGCCTTTTTTTTTTTTGAACAAGCACTACTTAAAAGATGGGAACAAATCACCTGTCATATAGGAACTGCTGCTTTCTTGCAACAAGTTTCAGGACAGGTTTAATGGTTTGACTGGTTAAAGGCTCATCTAAAATTGCGATAGGGATGGTACTCACATCAAGATAGTTTGTCAAATATGCTATGATGACATCGCTTTCTTGGGATCTTCCAAGGTGGCTGTGACTATCCATAAAAGTCATGGGTGCGCCAACCTCATCGTATGTTTCTCGGATAGACTTCATTCGTCTCAACGGCACTCTATGGGGGAGAAAAACAGAAACATATCCATCTATTAATCAAGACGCAACCTCCACACACGTAGGGGCACGATAAGTACCTGTATCCACATGCAAAGACTATCACGACGGCAGTGCTTGTCTGAAGAATATGACCAGATAACTTCGCCCAGACATCACATTTGCTTACACTCTGCAGCGTTACTGTACAGGGACATTGTTCAGTGGTTTGAGACTCGTACGTTGTGGTTAAGTTCCGTCTATTTCATTGTAAGGAAGATACGTTAAATAGAATGTTTTAGATTAGTACCAAGTGTGATGCTAACCACGTTAACGGCCGCTATAGGAAGTAAAACAAGGGGCAAATTAACTCACTGTCTTCACATTTAGTTACTACGAGCCACGTACCACTTTGCATTCGCAAAAAAAATGAAAGTAATTCCACTTTTGAAGCAATAGTTACAAGGAAATACAGCATTGTCAAGGGTAAAAGTAGACGCTGAAAGCAAACAAACAATAAAAAACATAAGTCGTTCGGCCTCCATCCAGAGCGCTGTTCACTAGCTTTCTTGTTCACAATCATGTTTGTGAAGAAGATTGTTAACAAGGAAGTTTGTTAACACGGCTCTCATAACCTCATCTGTTGTTGTCGTTGTTGTTGTTCTGATGATTATTATTATGATGATGATGTTTACGGTCGGAATCTTTTACTTTTGACAATGATTAATCCCGATCAGACGACCTGTCATCAAACACTTGCCTTCAGAAAATACTTCAGCTACAAAACCGTAGTTTCCAAAACAGTTTGCGCAAAATAGCGCTAAGAACAATTTGTCAGGTTCACAGCGGGTGGTGCTCATTAGCTATCCTTGTATTGCAGCAGCCTTTATAGGAAAAAATCATTGCCACTTCATTGATGGCATAAGGGAGCAATATTACTATTGACTGCTTATAAAGATGGACAATAGCTCTGGCTCTTCCGCGCCTATTTTGCACGGATGTTCAGTCAATCCTGATGGGCAGCACCAGGCGTGGCTAATTTTTTTTTTCTTTCTGTGAATACGGGCCAAGCTTACTAGTGTCACGACTGCCTTCAATTGTATGTACCTGAATTCGGCATGCAACAGCGCCATTGACAGTGACCGTAAGCTGGGAGCGATATCAATACAAACTACCAGAAGGTTAATCTTGCCGTAGCCGCAGCTTGACGTCCGTGTTTGTGGTAATAGCCATTACAATGATCCCAAGCATTTATTCGCTTAATGTCGTCAGCCGTTCGTTCAGTATGTTACAGCAAAATGCCTGAGAGCAAAAAAAAAGAAAGACCTCGTCTCCCGGCATTATGGCTCTACGTGCAATAATTTACTGCAACGTCGGTGCGTTCAAAATTTCTTTTTAATATTTTAGCTGCGGCAGCTAGTAACCATCATTTCACTCTTTTAAGCACATCTCTACCATGGCTTGTAGAAATTCCATTTAAGTTTCTGAGTATTAGAACCATGTGATGCAGCTTCACACAGTAGCGGCGAGGCCTTTAGACATTTCCGCTTTGCGAGGAAGACTACAACCGCGTGCTGCAACAACTGTAACTCTATGTGCGACAGCTGAAAAGGCTGGTTTCTTTATGCGTGTAGCTAGATCCCTTGTATGATATTTGGCAAACCTGACGCACTTTTCAGATGGAATTTCTGTGAAGGAGCAGTCTCTACACATCGTTGTGATGATGTTAACACATTGTAAATCTCATAAATGCGTTGCGAAATACTTTGTAAACGTATTTATCAAAGAAAAACGTTGGCTGCCCTAGGTTATCGTCATTACATCTCATTTGCTCTCAAAGGCGCTGTTTCACGTGATTTTCTTCTCGTATTCTTCTTTTTTTTCTACTGCAGAAGCAGTTTATCTCGAAGTCTTCCGCAAGGAGACTTGGGTGTCACGAAAACAACGTTATCGCCCGGCAAGGCTCAACAGAGGGCGGCACTCATAAATCGAGTCGGTGTTGTTGTGCCATTACCACCAGCCCGGATTCCGAATCTACAAGATGCAGAATTTATCCTGCGAGCGCCCTTTGGACAAACCCGGGGCTGCGCCGAAAGGCACAGCACCCTAATTCTCCCTTGACAAGTCAAGATGCTGAGCCGTCAGGCAGCGGTGTCCTGCGGAGAAGTACCGGCGACCGACATGTCCAAACGTGCAACCAAGTGCCAGACAGCGCGGCGCCGTACCTCCCTTTGCCTGGAGGTCACCGCGCCCGCCAACTTTGAACCGGGGGGCCAGCGTGGTCGCTGGTTGGACCTCTCGGACGACCGTCGAGTGCTGGCTTTGTATTGGACCGTTTGAGTGCAAATGGTTTCTCGGGGCATTATAAGCCGCGACGCTGTCGCCTGGAAAACCGGATCCACCGGCCCACCGGGAGCCCAGTGCCGCTCTCGAGTGGAGTGAGATGTGTCACGCGTTTTCGCCGGACGTCGCCGTGCGGGAACAGTCGCGTTTGCTGTCAGCTCTCGGCCCCCGTGCCGATCCGATCTTGTCCTGTATAATAACCTGTATATAATGTATAAAGTCCCTTTCGTTATTCTCACCGACGCCTTACTCGGAGTCTTCGCTACCAACGCTCTGTCACGAAACGGGTGACGAGCGCTACGGGACCACCTCAAAGTCGTAATAGTGGTGGCAGCGGTGCAAAGTCGTAACAATGTATACGTACAGCCGTCTGTACTACATGTGCAGATGTGCCGGTTCGCGGCTCAATAGCGCAACGAAGCAGCAAACGTTATTGACGCGTAAATATCCTCTAAGCAACGAATATCCGCTCTTTCGCGCGGTTTTGTACTTGAACGGGTGCGTTCGTCGCCGAACGACAACTAGCTTTTTCAGACGCGCGTGCTGTCACTCGAGAGCTTTTCGGTGTCTCAAGGCTTAGATGTTGTGGTTGGTGTTGGCCCTGAGTCCCGTTTCTCCGCCGATAATTGTTTCATTGCCTTCTGGTCCATGCTCTCTAAATGCACCCTTTCTTCTTTGGGTAATTTCAATGCCATATATTCATATTCAACTTTCATAGTTCACACATGGAACTCCATGGCCGCATATTCTGCGGCAACCTAGGGCACTATAACTTAAAGCTATTCCAATCTGTTTCTCTTTCATTTTCTTTGTTAGCCCTCCGTGATATTGGTCAAGTATTTTGGAGGCCGCGACCAGTTCACCTGTCCCTGCCGAGAAGTCATGAAAACCACGAAAGCTCCCTATCTCAAGATGAAATCTACACAATGATCAACCATAATTACACCGGACAAAACAAATACATTTGTTTTCGATCCAGCACTTCTCCCTTCATGAGCCTTCCGCGATTGGTGAA